>NW_025940701.1:244788-248185 GCF_000764305.2 Hyalella azteca
ACAGCCTCATAGTCAGCATTGTACAGCCTCATAGTCAGCATTGTACAGCCTCATAGTCAGCATTGTACAGCCTCATAGTCAGCATTGTACAGCCTCATAGTCAGCATTACACAGCCTCATAGTCAGCATTGCACAGCTTCATTCTCAGCATTGCACAGCCTCATAGTCAGCATTGCACAGCTTCATTCTCAGCATTGCACAGCTTCATTCTCAGCATTGCACAGCTTCATTCTCAGCATTGCACAGCTTCATTCTCAGCATTACCAAGCCTCATACCCAGCATTACACAGCATTGTGAAGAGGAGGCTATTAGTACCAGCAAAGAGGGGAATGTAGGCCTCTCCAGCGCACACGCCTCTGGCTCGAGGCATTTAAAACTAGAAGTAAATTCATGCACAGGATAGGTAAGAATGGCTGGCTTCCCCGCTGGATAGCTACACGCTGCCCCCCGCTGGATAGCTACACGCTGGCTTGAGTCGTCGCTCGACCACCTCCTCTTCTCCTCCTCCCTGGCAACAATTATTATTCGTGTGCCCTGGACATTAAGTCGCGTTCTGTCAACCAACGCGCTCTCGCTATAAACGCATGCCTGTTGGAACGCAGTTCACCTGGCCCTGCTATACGAAGCCATTTATTTACCTACTTATGCTGCTGTGTGATGCCCCTGGTTTACCCTATTTTGCACCCCTGACTAAAATGTTCCAAGGGGTCGCTAGTCCCACCCAATGAATAAATTTTAATGTGCTGATATTTCTCGCGCTAAAATGCCAATTTTTACCCTCGCTGATGCCATAACAATAACTATTTCTTGACTTTAATATTTGACTGGATGTCATGCTCGCTTGCATGTGGCTCTAGCTAGGGGGATGTTCGACTCGTGATTATATTTTGCAGTTTTCTCGCTAATTCCGGCAAATGATGGCCAGTTAAGCTGCTCACTCCCTCACTGCGGCCGTAAATCATGCGGTCCGTGTTGACTTTTCTCCAAGGCTGTTGCTAAAATAATCGCTTCTTTGTAGCTCATGATGTGTGTCGCTGTATTTGAGCTCGTCGCATTGAATTGATGAAACCAGATTACCTTCAGGTCAGCGTCTTCTTTTGCCGTGTCAACGATGTGGCAGGGCGCTAATGGCCGGCAACATTTTTGGCCGTTTACGCGGCGGGAGATGTAATCATATGCATGTAACACGTCACGCATTTACTGATGCATGTAACACGTCACGCATTTACTGATGCATGTAACACGTCACGCATTTACTGATGCATGTAACACGTCACGCATTTACTGATGCATGTAACACGTCACGCATTTACTGATGCATGTAACACGTCACGCATTTACTGATGCATGTAACACGTCACGCATTTACTGATGCATGTAACACGTCACGCATTTACTGATGCATGTAACACGTCACGCATTTACTGATGCATGTAACACGTCACGCATTTACTGATGCATGTAACACGTCACGCATTTACTGATGCATGTAACACGTCACGCATTTACTGATGCATGTAACACGTCACGCATTTACTGATGCATGTAACACGTCACGCATTTACTGATGCATGTAACACGTCACGCATTTACTGATGCATGTAACACGTCACGCATTTACTGATGCATGTAACACGTCACGCATTTACTGATGCATGTAACACGTCACGCATTTACTGATGCATGTAACACGTCACGCATTTACTGATGCATGTAACACGTCACGCATTTACTGATGCATGTAACACGTCACGCATTTACTGATGCATGTAACACGTCACGCATTTACTGATGCATGTAACACGTCACGCATTTACTGATGCATGTAACACGTCACGCATTTACTGATGCATGTAACACGTCACGCATTTACTGATGCATGTAACACGTCACGCATTTACTGATGCATGTAACACGTCACGCATTTACTGATGCATGTAACACGTCACGCATTTACTGATGCATGTAACACGTCACGCATTTACTGATGCATGTAACACGTCACGCATTTACTGATGCATGTAACACGTCACGCATTTACTGATGCATGTAACACGTCACGCATTTACTGATGCATGTAACACGTCACGCATTTACTGATGCATGTAACACGTCACGCATTTACTGATGCATGTAACACGTCACGCATTTACTGATGCATGTAACACGTCACGCATTTACTGATGCATGTAACACGTCACGCATTTACTGATGCATGTAACACGTCACGCATTTACTGATGCATGTAACACGTCACGCATTTACTGATGCATGTAACACGTCACGCATTTACTGATGCATGTAACACGTCACGCATTTACTGATGCATGTAACACGTCACGCATTTACTGATGCATGTAACACGTCACGCATTTNATAAGCTAGACCCTGTCTCTTATACACATCTAGATGTGTATAAGAGACAGTGGTTCAATAGCTCCAATGGTTCAACAGCTCCAATGGTACAACAGCTCCAATGGTTCAACAGCTGCAATGGTTCAACAGCTCCCAATGGTTCAATAGCTCCAATGGTTCAATAGCTCCAATAGTTCAACAGCGGCAATGGTTCAACAGCTCCATTCAGTCCATTGGTTCAACAGCTCCAATAGTTCAACAGCTGCAATGGTTCAACAACTCCATTCAGTCCATTGGTTCAACAGCTCCAATAGTTCAACAGCTCCAATAGTTCAACAGCTGCAATGGTTCAACAGCTCAAAAACAAGCGCCACCCCCCAACACTCTTCCCGTTACAACCCCCCCCTGACACATCTCCCCCCACACGCCCTCGCTCCGGCCACGGCCCCCCGTGGCCCCCTCATTGGTATGTGTGCCCGGGCCCGAGGCCCCGACAAACGGCCGCCATAACGCACTTCGCCCCGCGCACTAAAAAGGATTTGCTAATAAAGCCTCCCGCCGCCTGCCCTCCCGCCGCCTGCCCTCACGCCGCCTGTGCGCTCCCCGCCGCCTGTGCCCTCCCGCCGCCTGTGCCCTCCCGCCGCCTGTGCCCTCCCGCCGCCTGCCCCCCCGCCGCCTGCCCTCCCGCCGCCTGCCTATCGCCGTCTGCTCCTCCCGCCGCCTGCCCTTCCGCCGCCTGTTCTCCCGCCGCCTGCCTCAATTAATTAACATACTTACATGAAACATGAAATAGTTTCGTGTTCGAAGATATGTGCTGCGCTGGTAGTGTTCTCCGGCTGTTACTTAAGCGAGTGACGAGTAACCTCCTTGCCGTGAGTGGCCGCGTGACGAGAGTGGCCGTGGCGAGGAGGAGACGTGAGGTGAGTGGCCGTGACGAGAACTTGTGGCGTGAGTGGCCGTGGCGAGAACTTGTGGCGTGAGTGGCCGTGGCGAGAACTTGTGGCGTGAGTGGCCGTGGCGAGAACTTGTGGCGTGAGTGGC